>NC_133164.1:32892500-32910000 GCF_040802235.1 Manis javanica
CTGTAGTTTCCCTTTGAAGTGTAGTTTGCTCACTTTTCTTGAAGTTTTTGTTTGTTTTGTTTTAATCTAAGTATTTTGATTTTTCTGTTCATACCATCTCTACCCAATTTGAGGAAAAATACAATACTAGATGACAAGTCTATAAAAGGCATGAATGGGGGATGTGTGCTGATGCCAGTGTATCTCCCCAAACATTACTCAGAGACAAAATACTATACAATTAAAATTTTCTTTTGTCATTTTTGAGTTTCTAATGATGACCTAAGTCCTTTTGGATCCCAACATAAGTATAGTCCATGCACACATCCCCAAGTATAGTGAATTCAGATTTAGGCAGTCGGTGACGAGAGAGGTCTCTTCCAGTACATTGAGTCAGTCTTTTTCTTTTTTTACCAGTAATTCCTATTCCTCCAAAAGCTCCAATGTTTTCTTTCATATGTATGTTTCATTCTGCTATGATCCTCACAGATGTGGAATAATTGCTAATGATAGAAATAGTTCAGCTTCAAATCCTCTCAAAATGCCCTTTTATTGCTGAAATGACTCCTAGTTTTGGCTTCAAATAGCTAAAGGTCTAGGCTTCCTTCTTAGAAGTGGATTAGCTCATGGTTTTTTCTTTTTTCTATAATGTATAGAAGGTACAGTGAAAAAAAATCTGAAGTTATAATTTAGAGTTTGTATTTTCTTTTTGCACAAAAATTGTCTTATAACATTCATGTGTGAAATACTCATGGACTCAACACTGTCAGTGTTCCAGGAATCATGTCAGTAGATAAGATGAAATAAACTTATTCTCATTGGTTTAGACTCACCCCAAAAGAGATACTTGTCTATCAGGGAAGAATTTTAATAACAAAGATCAGAATCATGAGAATGACATCATCAATAATCAATGGAAAACTATTAACACATGTATTTCTCTCTTTCTACTAATTATTTCTGGCTAATAATATAAAGTCTCTACCAAATGAAGAAACTTAAAGCATATATGAAATTAACTCAGGTGATTAAAGATAGGTGATATTTCTTATACATCATGTATAATCTTCAGTTTGTAATGCAGAAAGAAAAGGAATGGACAAAGATCAGTGATTTTGCCATAAATGTCAAAAAGTTTCTCAAAGGATATTAAGCTAACAGATATTAAATGCTTAAAAAACTCCATGAAATACTCAGTAACACAGTTACTCATTTTTAGAACCCATATAATTGACATAATTAAAATCAATTGTAAAGCAGGTTTCATGGGATATTTTTCTTTTTTTAAGTAACAAAAATTTAACCTTAACACCATGCAGAAATGTCACTGATATTCCAAGTGGAAATGTTATGCTTTTATATTGCTTTCATTTACTTATAGCAGTAAATCTCTGCTTAATGACAGCAAAGAATTATCAAATATACTATCAAAAATAATGTACTTTAAAATGCTATAGCTACATTAGGGTATAGAAAATGCCATTTATTGATTAGATGTATATACAAATTGCTAACCCAATATGCTTCTTGTGAAGGAAAAAATTAGTTCAGAACTTGGTCAAGTAATGCGTTTGCTTTCTTTGATTGTTATTTCCTGACATTTATGATTTTATTAAAGCTATAGTTTATTTACATAATTAAATACTAAGGTAAGCCATGCCACCGTTTTTTAAATCATAATCATTAAGGAAAATTGGATCAGGCATATAAGTTTAAGAGCCAGTAGAAAGTCATTTCAGAAAATCATGAAAATACTTGCTTTAGTAACGGACACTCAGGATCACCTAAGGAAACAAACTCTCATTGCTTACTTAAAGTGTTGGCTAGCAAATTCCATGCACCTAGTTGCAAAACATTCTAAAATAAAATTTCTAAGGAGCCATTAGATATTATTAAAATATTATCAATGAACTTTAATATCCATAAATAATTGTATCATAATTTGCACTTACTATGAAAATATTTCTAGGGAAACAAGGTAGTTCATGATTACAGAATATTTGTTTTTCATGAAATATGCCATGAAATATAGTTTATATTTAACAAAACTTAAGGAACATGACATTTCCTTTGTAATGTATGTATTATGAGGATATGTCTGTGTGTAAAGGAAGGTTTTATGGGATTAATAGATAACCAACCATAAAGATTTTTATTCATGTTAGTGATTATTTAATCAATGACTTGAAAAATTCTTCTAGGTTTAGCTTAGGCAATATTCTAGAACTTGATTAGTGAGTTTGCTAAATATGATATTTCTATGTAGACCAAATATCCCAACTTGTGTAACATGAATAAAACAAAAACCTAAAGTTGCTATAATGTCCATAGCTCTCTAAGATTTCACAGTGATTTTTATTATATCATAAGAATTATGATGTTATATAGAATGAAAGCACCATAAAAAATCTGGATTTTTTGATATGTAGTATCAGTTCCATTTATTAATGATAGTTCTGGTGATATATGCTTCTGTGATAACCCACATATAATATCTATCCTAAGAATGACATGACCAAAGGCATTTGTAATTATATTTACTTCTGAAAGATTATGGTTTATAGTTAAAACAAAAGAGGCATCCTGTCATTTTCTAAACCCGTTAAATGTGACAGAATCTATTTTTCTGCCAAGTTGTGAGGACCAGGCAGAGAGCAAATTTGCTGTGGTCAGCTAAGTGTAACCACTGAGCAGGAAAGTGAATTTAATAATGCATTATTGTTCTTCACTGAAGGTGAACTGTTACAGTGCCTTTGTTAAGGCAGACTGCCTCTGCCTAGGTTTCCAGATGCGGGGTAGATTACCTGATTAAAATCTCTAATGCATAATAAAATGTACCAGGTATGCTTTTATATTAACATAAATGCATCTGTTTTAGGGCCATCATACTGAATCTAATTGGAAATATTTTGTAATTATAGTGCCTTGTGAATTCATATTATAAATAATCATTTGCTATATAGTATAGAATAAATGGTATGAAAAGAGAAATTTATAAAGCTTATCTTATGCCACTGGTGAATTATTTTGTTGATACTGAAATTTCTAATATTTTATGATGTGATTAAGAATAGGATCTTTTAAACCATGTTTTTTTTTATTTTGCATATTTTAAAACAAACTATAGGAGAGACTCTTGAGAAGAGATCCAGTTCTTTTATAACTGTGTTGCCTTAATGCTCTTTATTTTCCAATTCTAACTTCTTCGATGCTTTCTCATGTATATGTATCAATTAACTATAGAACTTTCCTAACGAATTTAGTTCTCATTGAGCTTAAAAGTGCACAGTAAAGAAATAGAACTTGGTGTAATTTTTCTTTCCCTATTTTGCCAAAATTTAATTCATTAAAAAAATGAAATGAAACATCAGTAAAATAGTATGTTAATAGGGTTAGAAAGAAATGCAAACTTTATTTAGGAAATCAAAATACATGGGGTATTTGTGTATATAGATTACTTCTATCATTTAAATCATTATATTGATAGAGGTGCCTGTCATTAAGATTCTCAAAGAGTTTATGGTAGGTGATAGGCTTCTGATAGCCAAACATGTAGATTCATGGTTGAGAATCAAACAGTTCATTCTGAAGTCATTTCTCAAGAGATTTTGCTTTTGCCTGTGAGTCTTTTGAAGAAGTATTTCTTGAAATTCATAACTAAAAGGGCACACACAGCCTAAACTCTGGTGTCACTGCTGAACTTTATGGTAAAGAGACAAAGAAAAGCATTTTTCTGAATATCAGGAGCACCCACCAATGAATATCACTACGGGCCATAGAACAAGCAAGTTAAAGACACAGGAGGAAATCAGGAGTTGACTAAAAAAATAATAACAATATCAGGTGGACACAGTATGAGAAGGATTTTATAGAACAGTGAATGAGAAAATGACTTCCACAATTTCTCCCCTCTTAACAAATAGAGTTCTGTGGATATGGCAGAACCATAACAACTTCAGCTACATTTACAGTTTGATACATAGATTTTAAGCATTTTAATTCTATTCAATAGATGATGAAATGTAACCAACTGCACAATATTGAGGAAAGAGGAATGAATTAGTGTGTGATGGTAAACATTAATACATAATTACTGACTAAAATAATTTAAACTAATTGCTTGTTGAAAATTTTAGTTCCTCCTTTTAAAAGGACAGGAAAGACTAAGCAAAGCTGAAATGCAGCAAATACATGTTTTACCTGACCCTGAAATCTTGATTAAAAAAAATTAAAAGTGGAGACCTACGTAGGTGCCAAACATTTGAAACTGCAGTCACATTTAAAGATTAAAAACAAAAAACAAAAAACTATGCACTCTCTAAAAATATCCAGAAACTCCCACAAGCTGATGTTCGGTGCTTCCCTGGGGAAGTGCATGTGAAGGCTTGACTTGCACTATTGATTTCATTAACACTTGAGAATCCATTTTTCCATACACATCTCGTGTCAAAACCACCACATGATCCCAGATCTTCAGGACCCATCTTCTTGGGTACCTACTCTTTTGTTAGCTCTTCAGGAGCCACGTTCACTGTGTCTGGACATTAGAATCTTTTGTAGCCCCTGAAGGATTTGTGGCTGGTCTTACGGCCTTATGGAATTACATCGTTCTTATTTAATAACATTTGAGAGCTAAAGGCAACCATAGTTAGAAAAGTATTTATTTTTTACCATTCAAACTAAGTCACAGTGTTCTTTAATGACTTCAGAAGGTAAATACAGTTTGGAAGTATCTGATATAATGTAGGAATTATATGTTTCTGTGCAAATGAAGTATCAGTGTTTCTAAGTTCATACTCTCTTTTTTTTAAATGTATTTAAATTTATTTTAATTTTTATATCATTAATCTACAATTACATGAACAACATTATGGTTACTAGACTCCCCCCATCATCAAGTCCCCACCACATACCCCATTACAGTCACTGTCCATCAGAGTAGGAAAGTGCTATAGAATCACTACTTGTCTTCTCTGTGTTGTACAGCCCTCCCTGTGCCCCGCCTACATTAGGTCTGCTAATCACAATGCCCCTTTTCCCCCCTTATCCCTCCCTTCCCACCCATTCTCCCCAGGCCCTTTCTCTTTGGTGACTGTTAGTCCATTCTTGGGTTCTGTGAGTTTGCTGCTGTTTTGTTCCTTCAGTTTTTTTCCTTATTCTTATACTCCACAGATGAGTGAAATCATCTGATACTTGTATTTTTCTGCCTGGCTTATTTCACTGAGCATAATACCTTCTGGCTCCATTCATGTTGTTGCAAATGGTAGGATTTGTTTTCTTCTTATGGCTGAATAATATTCCATTGTGTATATGTACCACATCTTCTTTATCCATTCATCTACTGATGGACATTTAGGTTGCTTCCATTTCTTGGCTATTGTAAATAGTGCTGCGATAAACATAGGGGCACATCTGTGTTTTTCAAACTGGGATCCTGCATTCTTAGGGTAAATTCCTAGGAGTGGAATTCCTGGGTCAAATGGTATTTCTATTTTCAGTTTTTTGAGGAACCTCCATACGGCTTTCCACAATGGTTGAACTAATTAACGTTCCCACCAGCACTGTAGGAGGGTTCCCCTTTCTCCACATCCTTGCCAACATTTGTTGTTGTTTGTCTTTTGAATGGTGGCCATCTTTACTAGTGTGGGGTGATATCTCATTGGGGTATTAATTTGCATTTCTCTGATGATTAGCGATGTGGAGCATCTTTTCACATGTCTGTTGGCCATCTAAATTTCTTCTTTGGAGAAGTGTGTGTTCAGATCCTCTGCCCATTTTTTAATTGGATTATTTGCTTTTTGTTTGTTGAGGTGTGTGAGCTCTTTATATATTTTGGATGTCAATCCTTTACCAGATATGTTATTTATGAATATATTCTCCCATACCGTAGGATGCCTTTTTGTTCTATTGATGGTCTCCTTTGCTGTACAGAAACTTTTCAGCTTGATATAGTCCCACTTGTTCATCTTTGCTTTTGTTTCCCTTGCCTGGGGAGATATGTTCATGAAGAAGTTGCTCATGTTCATGTCCAAGAGATTTTTGCCTATGTTTTCTTCTAAGAGTTTTATGGTTTCATGACTTCCATTCAGGTCTTTGATCCAGTTTCATTCTCTTACATGTCGCTGTCCAGTTTTGCCAACAGCATCTGTTGAAGAGGCTGTCATTTCCCCATTGTATGTCCATGGCTCCTTTATTGTATGTTGATTGACTGTATATGTTTGGGTTAATATCTGGACTCTCTATTCTGTTCCACTGGTCTGTGGGTTTGTTCTTGTGCCAGTACCAAATGGTCTTGATTCCTGTGGCTTTGTATTAGAGCTTGAGGTTGGGAAGCGAGATCCCCCTGTTTTATTCTTCCTTCTCAGGATTACTTTGGTTATTCGGGGTAGGTCCATACTCTCTTAACTGTGCTCTCCTTAGTTCTCTCCCTTGCTCAGAATTCTTATAAAGGTAGGGAGGCCTTTGCAATGTTGCTTTTGCCACTCCTGTTTCTTCAAACTCTACAAACAAAATCACTTTTGCATGAAGCTTTCTCCTTGGAGTAAAACAAATAAACAATACAAAACAAATACTTACAGACACATTTATGGATCACCTTGCCGATAAAATGATGAAATTAAGATGGCCTTACACATTTCATCTTACATGTCCAAATAATTAGATTTTTAACGTTAGTAGTAGTTGAATTCTTTCTGTTCTCTACCCTTGAGAAACAAGCAATGTGGTTTGTTTAAATGCAGTGGCCTGGGGTGGGGCATCTAATTTGAAAGTCAAGAAACAATAGTGTTAAGTGTCAACCAGTTATGGCTGATTATATTTACAGGTCTAGAGATGTAGGAAAGGGTTTAGTGGAAATTCAGAAGCTGGCATATTTGAATCATTTAATGAGTTGAACTTTTGTGTGATATATATATAAACTCATAGAGAAAATGTTAGTATTGCTCATGTATTTATGATTTTAGTAGGAAGAACTGTGTGGAGAGAGAATATATATATATAGATATCAAATATATATAGAGATGTTTCCCTGTGTTTTTATAGAAAAAAAGTGTTTATTGAGCTGCTACTCTAGATCAGGCATCATGCCATATAATATAGATAAAAAGAAGAATGGGGCACCTCAGCACCCCTATTTTTAAAAAGGGAAAACAAACCTGAGACAAAATTAAAATTCAGTGTGGTAAGTCTAACAGATACAATATATTCAAGGTGTCATCAAAGAAGGAATGATTAAGTACAAAGGATCCATTGAAGGCATTGTGATAACATAGATATTTCTAAAATTTCTTTCCTTCCCTGTCCTACTTTTTTACCTTCCTTTTTACCAAGGTATATTTACTGAAGCCTGGGGACCAGGCACTGTGGTAGCGTCAGGGGTCATAGTGCTGACGATAAACAAAGCTCCTTCTGTCATGGAGTTGACTATTCTCATCATAGAGATCAGTGATAAGCAAGTAAAAAGTAAATGGGGAATCCAGCACATGAAGGAATATTGGATGATTTTTGTGCTATAAGCAATACAAAATGGGGTAATGTGATAGGAACAGCACAGGGCATCATAAGATAAGATGGTCCTAAGATGCCTCTCTGGGGTAGCATTTGAACTGAATGACAAAATGATAACTGGCATACATGGGAAGTCCAGGAGATGAAGGGGAGGCATTTTAGGCAAAGGCACAAACAAGTCCATGGCCATGAAACAGAAAAAGCCTTACATGAAACCTGGTGGCTAGAGCAAAAAGATTAAGGCAAACAACATAGGAAGAAATCAGGAATGTAGGGAGGGACCAGTCATGGAGATGTTCATATTCTGTGATAAGAAATTTGTATTTTATAAGCATCCATTGAGGATTTTAACCAGAAGAATAATATGATTCAAATTGTTTTTTGTGTTGCAAATATATAATGGGCTGGAGAGCTAAAATTGAAGAAGAGCCCAGTTAAGTAGCTGTTATAGAGAGTAGGTGAGAAATGATGGCAACTTTGGCTAGGGTTGTTAGCAATTAAAGTGGAGAGAAATGGATTGCTTGGAGTGGTGCTGAGTGGATTTGCTAATGGATTAGATCATGAAAAGAAGGGTCAGAAAAGGAGAAAACAAGTGTCTCTTTCCCTGTGGTGTGAGCAGCTTGCGAAGTCCTTTGTGGTTACCACGTTAAGCCTACATTGCAGTTTAACGTACTCAGAATACTCAAAGTGTATGTTGAGTGAATTTATGCCATAATGCTTATGCTTTAGGAAGAATGGCATTTGTCACACGATTACAATAAATGTAAAATACTGACATTCATAGCCACTTGGCAGAAAATGCAATCAAGTTACACCTAACATTAAGTGTCTTTCCTTTCACCATATTCCCTGTTTCATAGAGCAAACTACCTCCAGGTCAGTAATATTTTATTTTTGTAAAGTCCTGGGGTTTGGGGAAGAGAAAAGGTCTAAAGAAAGGGGTGAGATGGGACCAGAGTATTCTGTGGACTAACTCTTTAACCAAAGGAGCTTACTTAGATGTTTAGGGATAAAATTTCACTTGAAAAAGATTTCTCCTGCTAGAAGTATTTGAAAGCAATGAGTAAGAAATACATACATTTTAAAGTATTTTAGAACTTGTCATTTCTGAATATATGAATTTATTTTAAAGTTACTTAAATTTGACTTCCAATTGTACCTTCTTTATTAAGGGATGTTATGCTTAGTTAGATCTATATTTGTTAAATTTTTACTAGAATAAACTTTAGAAAAATCAAATCAATACTTTTTCCTAATCATTTACTCTTGGAATGAGTGTAAATCAAATTCCTTATCAAATAAAACAAATACAGGCATTAGTCATTCAAAGAAAAATACTTTAGTGACTATGTTTAACCATTTTATATCCCCAATTTGCATGTAGAATTTTCACTCATTACTACTCAAAGAAACTAATGCACTAAAATGTGTGCACTTAAATGCTTGTTTTCCCTTTAGTCAACTTGGAGGAGAATGTTAAGCCATTGTTCAAGACACGGTTTAAGAACATCTTGACATACGTTACTGATTCTTCAGAATATTTGCACAGATATTTTCAGTTGTCATACAATGTAAAGCTTTATGCATTTTGGGAAACTATCAAAAGTATATAAAGTGAAGATTGTTGATCTTGACTTTACTAAAGTAAATATAGTAAGTGCATGAATAAGCTAAGTCATATAAGTGTTCCTTACAAACATATTTATGAAAAGTATACTCTGCCTGGGAACACGGACTTGGGGGAACAGGATATTCATCTGACTTAATTTTAACCCGTGTAAGCCACAGGATCTGTGAAAGAATTTTCTATGTCTGTAAAATAAGGCAAATTTACTGTATAACTCTATATGAAATTTGCTAAGTCTGTCTCATTTCATGATCAAACTTTGATAACCGCTTTCAATCCTTTATTTTTGATTAATTAGTTAATAAAAACTTTCTGAATTTTAATTAAAAAGTTATATGTTACTTGAAAGTTTGTAAGCACAGTACAAACTATTTGGGAGTTTTAATTTTTATAAAGGAACTTTATATGTCCCCTTTATTATGTCTGTAAGGTCTAAAAATACAATAAGTGTCTCTAAGCTTCTGTAGGGTTTTCTTATACTGGATTGGTCCATCAATGGATGAATGGCTAAAGAAATTGTGACATATTCAGTGGAACATTATTCAGCCATAAAAATATGAAATATTGCCATTTGCAACAACATGGATAGATCTCAAGGGTTTTAGGCAAAGTGAAATAAATTAGACAAAGATGAATACTGTATGATATCTCTTATATGTACAATCTAAAAATAAACAAGCAAAAGAAAAGAAGGTCATTGATACAGAAAATAGGGGTGGAGAGGTAGGAGAAATGGGAAAAATAGTGAAGTAGGTATAAATTTATTTTAAAAAGAAAACAGAACTTCTTTAAGGTTTTCTTATACTAAATTTTGCTCAGTATTATGCATTATTCATTATGACTGTTACAACAAATATTAGTATATTGATAATGCTAAGCTTGGTTTTCTAAATATTTTTCTAAATTGTAAAATTAACTAAATTATACAAAACATTCATACTAATTTTAAGTAGAAATGATCAGACAGGTTAAGTATTGTTCAGGGAGCTAAGGAGTCAAAGCCTTTTTTTCGAGTGATTTTTAGCTTGTTCCTCCCCTATTTTGATGAAAAGAAAATGATCTAGAATTCATTTAATAATTCACTAAAATTTCAACATCATTATTTGCATTGAAAAACTCACTTAACCTGAGACAGGAAAAAAAGTAAAGGTGCAATTTGATTTTTAGTAGATGCATTTAATGACAGATTTAAACTATTTCCCCTTTCAATAGTATATATATATAGTTAAAAATGAGTGATACCTTTACTGTTTTATAATATTATATGACAATGGAATTTATAGTTTCTGTTGTTGTAAATATTCATCAACATTATCATCTGCCTTGTTTTGAACTGTTTTGTTTTGTTTTGTTTTTCTAATCTAAGATTTGGATTGGTATTTTATATTTTATTTAAGATCCAGATTCTGTGTCTTCTTTTCCTTCCATAGAGCTGCAATTCCCAACTTGGGGAACCATCAAAATATTGTTTACTGCCTAGAAGCTAAAAGATCTAGTGTTGATTTTTGATTAATTTTAGAAATAGAACTTATATATAATTCAAGATTTTTTCCTTTTCTTTGTGATTGATGTAGGCATTAAAGTAATAAATCCTAGTGGATGATTTGAGTCCTCAACAAAATAAACACACAGTTAAATGAACAAGGATATTAGATCTTAAAAGTAAATAAGTATTTTTTTTAATTTGTGGTCCTTTCTTTTTTGTTGTTGATGTTTTTACTTTTCCTCCATTTCATGTGCTCCAAATTTAGTATACGTTCAGCCTATCAAGAAAGTAAACAGTAATAAAACTGTAAATCAACATAAAAAATGTTGCTTTGCATTGAGAAAATATCACAAAGATTTTTTTTAATCAGTTGTTCATTTTCCCCTGTCAGATGTTGAAATCTCTTACTACTCCTCATATTACACAGAAAGCTGGTCTACTGATACCGTCTTCTTGTAGCTAAGCTGTGAAGAAGTCAACATTTCATTTTGTAAAGGCAGTTATCACACAGAGTGCCACAGGCCTAGGTTATTGGTCCTAGTTTAGCAGACCCAAAGATAAGATGTCTAATTTCCTGACCGTGCTTCTAGTGTGTTCATGTGAGTGTCTCTCTCTGTGCCCCTGCAGGTAGGGTGGGAAGGAGAGGCGGAGCTCTGATTGAAATACCAATAAAAAATATATATACAGGCAGATGCTCTTCTTTTTCAGTACTCTTTCATTCTGGATATCAAGGCTCTTTTTAAAAATGTGTGAGAGAGGGAGAGAGTCCTAATAAATACGTGGCCATGGAGAATTTCATAGTCCTAAAGCAGAGAGAAAAAGTCAAACTTCTTCTTATATAAAATGTTGATAAGAGTTGAAAAGGCCCTTAAAATAATATGAATGAGATTAACTTAAAGGGCATAATAGAATTGAATACAGTCTTCAGAGACTGTGGTTGAGGGTTTGTAATGATTTCAATATCACAATGTTTAAGCCCAATTTAAAGCACTGAGAAAAAGTAGGCAAATAAGTAATGGCCAAGCTTGAAATTTTCTCTTAACAGGTTTAAGTTTCACTATCATGTTTCTTTTCCTTTTCTCTGGGTGATTTTTAGATTTGAAATAAAAGGAGTTACACATGAGTCTTTTTAAATTCCCATGGAAGTTGACCTCGAAAGTGACTGATGAGGGAAATAGAGGAAAAATTGCTCTATCTTCAATTAGTGGAAAATAACAGAAAAAAATCTTGTATTATACGCTTTTAAGAGCTTTCTGTGACTCACACTTTCCATTATATTCTCCTAGCCATTTTTAAAAAGTTTTTGATACTGCTTCTTGTGTTTAAAAGAATGTTTTAAACAAGCTTTTCTGGTGAATTGCTCCAAAAAGAGTGGTTTACTGGTAAAAGTAGGTTATCCCAAATAGTCTGTTTCTAATAGGGTAAAACTATCTTCCAGTGTTTCTTGGATTCACTTGTCACAAATTTGCCTAAATATCATGAATCCCATATATACGAAAATGTATTATATTATTTGAAATTAGGCATAGCCTTGTACCTTTGTTAACCTGAAAATTTCATTTGGCTCATAAAAGTAAAATGAATAGAGAAATATATTCATACATAATTTGCTATCATCACATCTATCCCAGTTATTTTAAAATACTAAGGCAAATATAGACTGTAAGAGATAATTAGGGTTGTTGTCGTGGATTATTAAGACAGCAGCATTGTTTCCTGAAGCTAATATCCTTGTGAGTCAATCAGTAATGGGAAGAGGAAGTTGACAGGCACTCACTGAATGCCTACTATGTTCTAGGAATCTAAGCATATGAACACATTGAATCTTTTCCATTCAGCTCTCCTCAATACCTCATTCCTCATCAATAGTATATGCTTTTCATAATTAACTACTGTGAGGAATCGATTTATTCGTTTTTACTTTGGTAAAGATTTTCCAGTTACTTTTGTGTTGATGTTGGAGAAGCCATTCTGGATTGCTTTTGATGGAACAGTTTAGCATGAGAAACGCCCAAAGGCGGGGTATGAATACACAAAAAATCAAACTGATTTACAAATTTCATAAATATTTCCTTTCCTTTGGTCCCTCTCTTCTCAATATTTCTAAAATTAAAACAAATTCTTAAACAGAAAGGAAATGTATCTTTTTCTCAAACTGTCTTGCAGGGTTAGATGTTAGTAATATATTCTAATAATGTAATATATATGAAAAGCCTGAAGAACTATTGCCAGCTAAATTATCTTTCCAAAATGGTAAAAACAGAAAGGCTTGGCAGTTGTCAGTGTTCAAACCAAGGACTTTATCATTATTTGGTTATCATAGTTCTTATAAAAAAGTAATTCATTAACATGATTAGCTTCTTTTCTTCTTTCTGAATGAAAGAGGAAAATGAGCATTATAATAGCAAGAATTAATAGAGTGCTTACTATGTGCCAGACATGGTATGTTTTTATATTTATATTAATATGACTCTTCCTCAAAACAACTATATAAAAACACTATTACATTAATTTTAAGAATGAGGCCTCAAAACTCAGTATGATGGAACAGGCATTCAGAAGAGGTCTTTGATTCATGAGCCTATGTTTTCCATATGTCACCCTGTTTTAAATACAAGACCTTTGAGAACAAACAAGCACACAAAATAGCAACAACCATTGTTAGCTTTTCACATATGTATAGAAGGATGATTTTTTTAAATCCATTCCTTTCTCTCTATGTATTATGTTCAATAGTTAACAAGCTGAGGCCTATTTCTGCAGTAATTTTTTTAAAGGAAACTTTGAGGGTTTCCTTTAACTTAAAGAGAGTTTTACTTAGTTTACTGCATATGAGATTATAGAATTTCAGAATTCATTCTAGGCATCTTCACCCATAGTTTTATTAACTCTTAGTGATTTACCATTTCGGTTTTTCTTCATTTGCATACATTTATGCAAGGACAAATATCTCTTCTTTATAAAATTATGAACCCCTCCCCAGAACTTTTGTGATTAAGAGCTGTGGACACAATGTATTTGAAAGTCATTTATGTTCTGAAATATTTTAGTGAATTCAACAATTTATGTTTATGCATGAACAATAAATATAAAATCATTAATAAGACATAAAATCCAAATAAAATGTATTCTTTGTTAAACTAAATAATTCCCTTGAAATGCTAGAGAAGCACCTCTGTCCTGATAGAGATGTCTAATGTACACATTGATGGGAAGCCTATGGTACAAGAGGAAGATACCTACTTAAACTTTAAAATTTACCTAAATGTAATTATCCTCTTTCATTATTGTTCTTATGTATTTTTCTAACTGAGGTCACACCTCTTACCACCATGACCTGTCCTCTACTGCTCATGTTGATCATAAAGAGGGGAAAAAAACACAAAAAATTGAAAATGACAATCTAAAGCCATCATAGAAATAGCTTTCAAAATCTTTTCTTTTTTTCAGATAGAAATAAAATGGAGATGAAATAAAAATTATTTTTACAAATTAAAGATCTAAGTCTTTACCTTTCTGCATTTATTTAATAAATATTCATTGAATATGAATGATTTGACATACTGCGATATCAAACTATTAGTTTCTAATTTAAAGGATTTTTTGTTTGTTTTTTAACACAAGATGATCAGGAAGTATGATTTTGCTTATCTTTTTTCTCTTTCCTCTATGAAATAATTAAAGGTAAGTTACCAAAATAAATGAGAAGACAGGAGACTGAAAAGGTAGGTCAGGAAGGAAGTGTCTGCTTTTATAAGGGGCTCCAGGCTCACCTATTCCCTTAGAGTTTCTCTGCCAATCCTTGTTCTTTTTATAAACAATGTTGTAATGTCTTTAAACACTTTAAAAACATCTGCTTGACATTGTCCAAAGAATGTAGGCTAACTTTCAGGTATTAATAAAAAAGATAATAAAATAGTATATGTTTTATTTTTGTCACCATAGAAGTTAAAAAATTACCGAACAAGTAACAAAGAGTACTTAAAAGCAATGATCAAAACGTATTTTTTTCCTTTATGCAAGTCCAGCATGACCGAGAATTTATATATGAGAGTTTTATTTGTTATTCCAGGCCCTTCTGTAGCTAGTAAAACCAATAATGTTAATTTTCCTCAGTGTTCCAAGGTGTAGAGATCCAAAAACCATTACACGTTTTCAGTGACCATGTGTTGTTGCTCAAACTTTTACTACTTCATTTTTCCATCTGCAATATTTAGCTGTTTTGCCTTTATTTCATGAAGTACACTTTAATTTTACTTAGATGTTTCAAAAAAATCTAAAACAGAGAAGGATCCAGTAAAATGAAAATACTGATTTTAACAACTACTTAAGTAATTTGACAGAAAAGATATTTTTCTTTGAGTATTAATTTGACTCTTAAATTGCCTACGGCCATTTTGCTAAAATACTGGACCCCAAATGTTGATTTCCAAAATGCTTGTGTTCTACTCTATTAATTACTTTGGATCTTATCTTTGGAAAGAATGTAAAATATTTATAAGCAGAATGCAGGCTGTTTGAAACTTTATCATTCCCAATTAATATACTTAAGGAATCGTGATTGGCTGAATCCGCATTTAAAATGAATGGTGATTAGAGATACAGCTACATTATGTGCTCTTTGACTAAATAATATATCATAAATTTTTCTGAAGTCTTTAGTGAATACTTTTCAAGTCATTTTCCAGCGGTATAGCATAAGACACAGAACACAGACGTGAATGCAGGTGGATTTGTTTCTAAATCCCAATTACTGTACCTAGGTTGGTATAAAATAGACCAGTCGAAATATCCAGTGATCTAGTGTAAAATACTGTTTGAAGCACTAAATGAAATCATATAACAATAAAATTAGCCCAGCTTTTGGTACAGAGTAAGTGCTTTATTTGTTCCTCACCCTCTATTTCCCTATTCCCAGGCTTCCTTGTGATAAGCATATACATTTCTATTACCTGCTATCTCTTATAATAAAAGGCTTCTTCTTAGTGGTATGGTTGCCAATTAATAAAATTCACTGTATGTCAGAATATATGAGAATATACATGCTGACAGTAATGATACTAATTTGGCTATTTTAAATAATACAAGTATGAACAGCTATAGTCATTTAGCATAGTACAGTCCCAGAACTTAGTATATCCTCACTAATCTTCATCCTGGCTTGCAAGGTGATTGTTATTATCCTTACTTTATAGATGAGGCTCAGGAAGGTTAAATGACTCATTGAGGTTGACACAGTGTCCTGCAGGGAAACTGGAATTGGAATCAAATGTTCGGTTTCCAAAACTTGCTTTCCCCTGAATCAATCTCATTCCTTGAAGAAAGAACATACCATAAAGGTGACAACAAAAACACATAAATGTATTGATTTGAATTCTAATTTCCATTCTCATCATCTGAATATATTCACTTTACTTTTTATACTTAGAATATTGCCTGGTATAATCACTGAATTACTCTAAACAATTTGCTCATGTTCTTATGTCTGATTGAACTCTTTATCAGAACTGAGCTTTAGAAAACACACTGTAATTCTTTCTGTATTTAATCTCCTTAAACTTCAATTGAAAATGTTGGGTGATTCTCAATAATTTTTAAAAAATCAGCTTTACAATTTATAATGCCTGAATTCACACAAAAAAATGGTAAGCCATATCTACATTTTTATACTTGAATCGTGTGCCATAAAATAGATAGGCATCATCTAGAAATGGCTGGTTTCATGCATAAGATCTAAAGGATTCTTTTTTAAAAGTGTTAACAAATTTACCAGAGACAGTTCAAAGGATTGTATCATTTTTTTTCATTACAACTTCCATTTTCATGTCATTTGTTTTAGTTTTTACTACCTTTATCATCCAGAAAAATAAGTAAAAGCTAATGTTGCTTTTGAAATGGAAAAATTGTTTCAAATCATTGGCAAAGCTTAATGACTTCTGACTGCTGAGATATGTTAATTTAAGCCAGACCAAATGTTCCTCAGCTGCAAATATTTGGTGTTGTTCACTGGGAACTGGCAAGATTTATGAGGGCCCAGTGGCAAAGTCTCTGTGTTCGCATGCCTCTCATTGTAATTGTTTCCCGTATTCAGTGATGAAGGACTGTTAGAGAAGAAAATACCAACTTTCCAGTTGTAGATAGTCACTTAGACTCAACTAAGATAGTATTTCATTTCTGATTTACTATGGCATCCTCATGTCGTCTAAGTTATCAAAGGCCTTTCAACTTTTCTACCCCAATTCTGAGAAAATATAATCTGTTACTTTTCAAGGTTCTGTGAAGTTGCACAGCAAATAAAAAGAAAAGAAGAAATTATTTGGTTTGGGTAATTTGGAGCTAGAAAATATACTTAATTTAACTTACATTTAAAAAATATCTTATCGTTAAGTATTTAACGATAAGATATTGAAATTATTTTATCAGTTATGTGTAATGCAAATATGTACACTTACTACTTTTAACAACTTTTTAACCTCTTTTTACAAATTAGTTGAGTGACACACCTGATAGTAACCAAAGACATGTTAATCTTCTGTATTCATGAATCTATATTAAATGAATTTTATGAACATAGTTGAAGGCAACTCACATTCTCAAAAATATTAATAGTGTTAAATATACATGAATATTTATAATTATCAAATAGCTATTTACTGTTTAGAAGTGTGAGTGAAGGAAAGTGTTTAATATGTTATGAAGATATCTCCTAGATGTTAATAATAGATCTAAAAACAGATGAATATAATAGTCAAAGTTGAAGCGTTCCATGGAAGACATAAGCCTTAGACAGATTCTAAACCTGAAAGTAATATAGCTAGCTCTCCAAGACTTCACTGATTAGAAGACAGAATTTTGATTCAAAGGAAGTCTTAAATGTCTGTCAAGAATTGCCAACAAAAAGC